>NC_079541.1:7304917-7322417 GCF_003711565.1 Takifugu flavidus | reverse complement strand
TGATTGATTGATTATTGATTGATTGATTGATTGATTGATTGATTGATCCCCTACTGGTACATATGGGCTCTGGGTTCACCGTTGGCTGTGGTGTAGAGGCTGACCTAATGCACATGCAGTTCGGTGTCCAGCACTCCCACACAGAGTGATGGAATGCTGTCAGACCACTGACTGTGACCAGCCTTTACAGTGTTTGGAGCAGCTCAGCAGCCACTCGGCGGGGTCAGCTCTCCAGCCACACAGTTTCAGCTCAAGCCTGTGCTGCAGGCTGGGGAGACCAGCGCTACTGTACAAGAGCCTCCATTATGGCTCTGGCACAAGAGCCCTGCTCCATTATGGTTTCCACATAAGGGCCTTCATCCTGGCTCTTCTTCATTCTAATGAGCTGTGCTGCAGCTCCGCACAGCCCCTGACACGGTCTGCGCCAGGGCCTCACGTATCGGCTCCCACGCGACTCTAGAGTGCTCAGTGAGGATTGGGATTTTTTTTTTCTGTAATTGTGAACCTTTAGAGGGCTCTTATGCACAGATTTAATGGCGTCTAATGGAATCTCATCACTGAACAACAGAGGAAAAGGACAGAAAAGAGCACTGACGGTTTTCAACATGTTTTTGCTTTGATTCATTCTGAATTGTCTTTCTGAGGACTTTACATAAAATACCAGACACACGCATGTGTTTTTAAGCAATTAGCTCATCTTAATGCTGAGTCATTGTTTATAGATTTTGTTTTTTGATGGCGTTTATCTAAGACAAAACAAAATCAGTGTATTGTGAATGTGGTGTTTAGAGTTCAAAGCTTCAAGCAGTTGCCAAAAGAACGTTTGATTCAAATCATGCACAATAACCCTTCAACAATAACTGTGGCCGGCAGAAGCACATGACGAGCTTTTCCCATTATTGTGCATAAATTCTGCCTCTGGTGTCTCTGTCAGCTGAACAGACAGTGTTATTATTACGGCCATTTCCCTGACAGCAGCCTGTCAGTAACAGTCACAGCTTTCACTCCACGCCGTGTGTCCAGCTGAGAGGCCGGGCTGCTTTAGATGTTAACAACAAAGAGATCTGAGGTGATTTCCCTGGATGCCAAAAAAACCCACATTTGATGTCGAATGGCAGTACCTGTGTGCTGCTTTTAGAAAAAATCTGTTTTGGATTATCATTCTTGACATGGATTAAAATACGATGCACCCACTGCAGCTGTACAGACCAATAAAAATATCTCTATTTCCCTCTTGATTGGTCTTAGAAGGCAGGGCTGCGGCCTCTCCCCGCACCTGTTTGACCTGCCAATTGGACCTCTTGCCATAGTCCTTACAGGAGTTGTTATTACTGGTACCTCTTATGTTGGAAAGTCCCTAAGGTGATGCTATATGCAGATGACCCACCTTTGTATATGAGACTAAAACTATTGATGTTAGGACACTTTAGAAGCCCCTCGGGCTATATATCGAACTATTCAAAGAGCCTGCACGGATCATTCCAAATTTCCATTCAAAACAAATTGCAACCTTCTCAGAAATCTAGGAATCAAAGTTACCAAAGTTTAGGTCATTACTAAAACAAACGACAGAAGATCTTGTGAAATGATCATCATCACTCATTTTGCTTGCAGGTCACAGGTCCACATAGTTAAAATGAAAATGAAAACATTTAGACAGTTAGATAGGGTAATCCCTACATTTATATGAAACAATAATAATCCTAGGATGAAAAAAATGCACCTGGAAGTTCCTAAAGATGCTGGAGGGTTAGGATTACCCAATTTTCTTTGGTATTATTGGAGAGCTAATATAGTAAGATTTATTCATTGGATTTACACATATGAGAATAAGAAAGGTCCAGTCAGGGTCCACATGGAACTAAGATCTAACCTCACATCATTGTTACCACACAATTGTAATACACAGTTCTCAAATCCAGTTGTTAGAGCCTAAATTGGGATATGGTTACAGCTCAGGAGAGACTTTGAACTAAAGCAGTACAGCAGGTAGTTCCCCACAGCAAATAACCATTATTTTCCTCCATCTGGGTCTGACAATGCTTTTCAATATTGGCATAGAAATTGGTGGATATTCTTCTGTAATCTGTATTGTGATACTTTATTTAATTTGTAAAAACTTGAAAACATCCACAATAGACCCATACTATAGAATGTTAATGTTTCTTTAGATTCGTAGCTTCGCCAGAGAAAAATAACTCCTTTCATACCCCCTAGGAGTCACTTAGGTACAATTCTAGAACTGAATCCTTGCGAGAACAATGTGAGTTACAATATGATAACGGGCTTGAAGCTGCAATCATGGGCTAAAACTATGTAAGATGGCATGAGAAAAAGATATGGAAGTGGCAAAATAGTTTAAAACACATGCACACACACACACATATACATCTATATATATATATATATATATATATATATGCGCCATGGTAGGATCCATGTTCTGGTCATGCACCCTCCTCAACAACTACTGGAGACACATATAGTTTTTGATGCAATTTCCAAAATTTGTAGTAAGACTAGAGCGCCTGACTATGACATAGCAATCTGTGGTGTACCACCCGCAGGCTGCGAAGTATCAAATTTACAAAAAGCATCTGCCTCCCTGCTTACACGCCAGCGCTCCAGATTAACGTCCTGTCTAGGTAAACATTAATTAATTGCCCCCAGGACGCAGTTGGGACAAAAATGCTTTGTTTTTTTTGTTTTCTATTTCCGACATGAGACTCATACACAGACTATTACACGGCATTGAGAGTAGACCCATGAAATCAACAATAAAGAGAATGATACATTATCACTCCCACACTAAAATCGCGGTGGCATTTGGGAGTTTTCACAGCAGTTTCGCCAGCAGTTGTGGGCCTGACCTCCCACTGAGAGGGTTGGGGTTGAGGTGGTTGTTTTCCCTCCTCTCCTACGTCATCGCGTCGATGACATCATCGTTCCAGCTCAACGTGTGCCACAAAGCTGAGGGGTAAACAATGGAAAGTGTGGAGTCAGCGAGGATTAACCAATGTTCAGTCGCTAATGCAGCGTGCAGATGGAAATTGTGCTAATTCCGAAACATTGTTTAAACAATCTAAGCTGGCTACTTATTGTTCTGTGTGAGAAGGCATTTTGGGACCATTTCAGAACGGTGGTCAAAAACGTTAGTCTGTTGCCCTGTTGCACACAGACTCGTACTTTTCCTTTAGTGCCTGTTGTAAGTTGTATGCTATTGAAATACTGCAAAATAAAGTTATAAAAATGAGGAGTTTTTGACTCCAATTTATTCTAAATTTGAAGTCTACGTTCCAGGTTGTTTTAAGTTACAGGGAGTCCCAGCTGTAATCATATGGAGAGTAGCTTTTTATTGCTCCCAACATACACAGTACAAGGGAAAACAGAAGCTTCTGATAACCGTGACTTGGATGAGTGACAACCAACGTGACCAGAAAACAGAAGAGTTTCTGAATTAAACTCTGAGTGAGCAGACTAAGGCGGTAAATGCTTCTGTATGCATAACCCTGATGCAGTCTGGCCTCACGACAGGTCTATAAATACTCCACGAAACAAACCGCATGTTTAGCATTTTCACGAGCGCCACGTCAGTCGTGTCTTGGTTCACTTATTAATGTTAGAGTTCATAAATGTAGCCAAGACAGTAAAGGCAGTACAGTGTTCACTTCATCTTACTGATGATAATTTGATAATTGTGTGACAAGCTTATGTCAATAGTTCCAGCAGATGTTTATTAAAGCCTTTATGAACACAATACAGTCCATGATACACTACACAGAAACAGTGTAAAAGCGACAAAAATACAATTAAATGAAAAACCACATTAAAAGGAAAATTTGCACTTATAAATTCAGAAAATTTGACCCATTCATTATGTAAGAGTCAGAGTCAAAGTCTCCCTCTGGAGCGCCATCTCTGCAGCGCTACATCTCAACACCCATAATTCAGTTATCCTATAGCCTCCGTATTATCTGCTGCCTCTTTCTTTCCTCTTCATTGAGGAAATTTAAAGCTGATGTTGCTCCGATCGTGAAACCATACCCCCAAAGGACAGTGTCCAGCCCACCAGTGCTTTATTATTTACAACATTTATACATTTTTTATCGAAAATATATCTTTTGCAAGCCACCTATAGTACTCTACATATAATATTGTATGCTGCAGCGGCTGTGTTAGTTATTAAAGATTCAATACAGGCTGTCGTTTGCACTTGATGGAACGTTAAGCCAGAATCTACAAAGGGACGCACGTGTGCATGTGTATTCTGTAGCGCACGGACGCATGCAGCATGTTGACAGCAAGCAGAGAGAAGACGTCAGCAGAGATCAAACACAGACGCACTGACAACTGCCTTTGAATTACCTGCAAGTATCTGTCAGAGCGCACGTGCGGGGGGCCGGGGGGGGGGCACACACACCGACACACACGGCAGGGCTGAAGGCACAAAACAGCGTGTTTACATTCAGAAATGTTCCCCCTCACTTAGACAATATTTGAAGCATTTATTACGTTATTAATCTATTTATTTATTCATTTAGTCAGTCACGGGTTTTCATGGCTGAGGAGCTTCGGTGTAATTTCATCAAACTACCAGATGGTTGAGGGTTTAATTAACAACTTCAAAAGCAATAACTGGAGAGCTGGCCAAACACACACACAACACACACACACGCGCGCACACACAGTGAGAATGACACAATATTAACTGCCTCTGCAAAAGTCCTGCAAAAGCACCAATGCACTTGTGTCTCTGCTGCTCAGAATTATTGTGGATTTTTAAATAAAAACAGGAAAATGGGCTGTTTTGCATAATGCCGCTGACTGGATCAGAATGGGGGGGGGGGGGGGTCACTGTGTCCCAGTCTTACTCAGCGGTACACAAACACACATTACACACAGACATTCATCCTACAGAAGATGAACACACAGCACATCTATAGCTACAGATCTGCATTACACACACGCATGCAGAGACAACCTTTGGCTGCTGTTTTGGAGGCGTTTTGTTTGTTGTTGTTTTGCTGTGATTGTTTGTTAGTTTGTGGGTTTCCCAGGAGTCAGGTCCAACGTTCATTTGCACAATAAATTCTTAATATCCATCATCATTCAGGATGGCTTCGCGGAGCCCATCTTGGCAAAACAAAGCTTTCTGACACAAAAAGGCATTCAGACGCCAAATGCTGCTGTCTCACTGCTGGACAGGACAAGGAAAGGAGGTGAAAACTAGTAAAAATGAACAAATAACAAATAGCGGCCATTTTAAATAAACCAGAGAAAAGGGCTACAATGCAACACAGTGAGAATGTTGTCAGCAACAACTGCCCACTTCTTCGCTTCTTCTGGTTACAGCCGATATCCCGAGTACAAGAATAATGTACAAGTATAATAGAAAACACACTATGAGCAAGCAATAATAAAAACAGACAAGCTATTGTATCAGACGTTTCGAACAAATGGAGCAGCTTCAAACTGATAGTGAGTAAATATAGATCACCTGGTAATGATAAAAGTTACAACACGAACTAAAGTTGTAAAAGCATCAGTGGAAACGACCCCATTTTCACCTGAATGGTTCCAAGTTTTGAGAGGTGGTCGATGGTGCAACACCCAGGCTAACGTATGCTACGCAGACGGAGAAGCATAAACTGGCCTCGATACAATGGCATCATCAACAAGCTTTATGGTGACTGGCTGGTAGAGAACAAATCTCCACTGTAGGCTATGTCTATCATTATATGTCTTCACCACTCACCCCTACGTGGAGGGCCTCCAGACTGGGCCTCCAGACTGGGGCAGCAGCAGCAGCATTGGACAGCATCTGCTCATATTAGGCTCTGTAATCAGGCAGACCTCGGCCATGTTAATGCGAGGAGCAGAGGGTCACGACGTTGTAGCTCAATCAGCACAAACTCCGATACAGAGAGAGGGTGGAGCGAGGGATCCATCGGCGCTGCGTAAAACAGGGGGCAAGAACTTTGACACATCTGAGACAATGGTGAGTTTTAAGAGGCACACCACCAAGGCCTATTAGCTGATGCAAACCCCTCAAACTTTTATTCATAAACTAAAACTGCTGCTATCACCAGTATTAATGGAGCAGGAAAATGAGGAACCTTTAGAGCTCTTCAGATCAATGTCCCCTCTACTGAAATGTCACGTCCGTCTGTCCATTAATCTTGCGTCAACAAAAGACCTCAGGAGATGCTTTAGATACTGGACCATACAGCCCAGCATTGATCAGTCATCTCCGCTCGCTCTCAACAAACTAAAAAAAAGCTGAGAAAAGAGGCCACAGGCTCTGTGGAGGCAGAAAGAAAGCTCCATTGTTCTGCAGAGCAACATCTGCAATATATCAAAGCATAAATATTTTTGTAGTTGTCCATATGGTCACTACAGCTGTATCACAGATTTATTTTAAATGAACTCTTTTTTGCAGCAGATGGAGATAAACTGAAACTGGGAGAGATTATATTGATTCATTGTGTTATTGCTGGAATAAGTTGCTCTAATAATGAACCGGAGTGGAAACAAACAACAAAGACGCTCAGAAAATAAACATTTAATGGGAAAATAAAGGTTTGATTCAAATTTGTAATTATGTATTAGTTGAATAATTAATGAACTGCAGTTATTTAAACCCATCCGGGCTGTTTCCTGCTTCTTTACTGCCCCCACTGACTGCTGGCGAGAGGCTCCTGCACCAAGGAACTGGATGGATGTGATGATAAGACCCTTTTAAAAAAGATGCTGTATATTTAGGGAACGTGCATCACAACTGTGATTTTCACCTTTTGGTTTATGAGCATTATGAACACTACGCCATAAGTGTGTAATTGTGTTTTCAGTGCTTACGATGAAGAAAAACCCATCGTCCCTCTGCTGAATGTCACATGCGCCAATATTAAAGAAAGCAATTAGCCAATGTCGGCATGTCCTGGTCTGTGAATGAGTAATGGCTCGTGGGGTGGGGGTGTCTGGCCCTGATAAATCCTACTGTCCCCCTGCTTTATTAGTACAATGACTAACTGGGAGGGGGGAGGCTGGGACTGAAGGTGAGAGACCATAGGGGGTGTCAAAGATAAACCCAGACTGACAGCAGTGCGAGGTGGCTAAATGCTAATGCACAGAATGACATTTCCGTCGACTGCCCAGGTTAGCTTAGATGCTGCTGGCGTGCTGACAGACAGGGCTGCAAAGATGGAGAGGGGGGGGGGGGACCCCAAAATACCAATGCATGGGCTTTTGGCTCCCTCCACGATGCATTCTTCAGTCTTCAAAATGAAGAGAAGGTGAAGGTGTAGAGAGGGTTAAGATGTTGTCACGAGGTATTTATCACAATTTAGCAGGCTAAGCTAATAGCAGGTGCTTCAGATGCTGATAAGGGGAGCAGCAGGTGGGGGTGACAGAAGAAAACAATGATGATATTTTAGCTCTGTCTCAGTGTCCACACGGCCACCTCAGACGTCCAACACTTGCCCAGTAAATCCCAAACCGCTGCTTCTGTCGATAAGCCCTCTGCATCCTGGTCTCTCCATCCCCTCTCTCAACGTGCATGATTTCTATCTCCACCCTCAATTTCCAGGAGTTGCCAGACCATTACAGACAGAGGAAGAACCTCGGACTTTATTTCACCGCTGGCTGAAACTCACACAGCTGTCAGACAGTCTCATCTGGAGGTGGTCAGACATGGTTTTGTTGAACTTGCATTTAAATAAGGAGGGTTTTTTTTATTATTTTTTTTTAAACTGAACACGTCTGGAGTTCTGAAAGCCACCCTTAATGGAATTTAATTAGTGGCCGGGTGGGCAGAACGAGCACTTACGTGTGTGTTCCCTCCTTATCTGATTGTCTGAGCAGTTCTCGCGGCTAATGCAATGTGACACAACGTGTGCGAGCGCAAATGAAGGCGTGCGTCACCACATCTGTACTCTGGCAGGAGTCGGCAGAACTCCGGCATCTGAAAGTTCCGTGTGATTATTTTGATTTAAATAAAAATAAAGATTGTCTGAGGAACAGATACATCCAAATGGGGGCCCTATTATCAATTTAGGGAACACTTACATTCTTTAATTGACCGTGTCTTTCAAATTAGCAAACCTGGCCAGGATGTGGATTTTGCGCATTTGTCTTAATGAACTTGGGAAGTGCTGCTCTTTTCCCTAAAATATAGGGAGGAGGAAATGCAAATGCTTTAATTTGGCACTGACAATGTGATTTATTAAGCCTGAAAGCAGCGGCTGCATGTGTGTTTAATATATTTGAATGGCAGGTGCACGTGGACGGTTGCTGCTGTTCAGACAGGGAAAAATGGAAAAAAAACAAAAAAAAACGCTGTTAACATGCATGTTTGCCTATATATCCCCAATGATGACAGGGAAAAAATAATGCAAACAGATCATCTGTACAGCTATGCAATCTTGGAGCTTATGGATCAAATTTAATAATATGATATAAGATTCTGTAATGTGAAAAAGGAAGTAGAGGGAGAGAAAGGAATGTGCTTGGTTGGAGAGCACGGCACCATAAAGAGGCTTCCTGCGGCTCCAGCTACCAGCTGCTCAACGCTGGACTCATATGGAAAAACCCAATCAGACATTAAAAGGCATTAGTAATTAAAACATGTCTTGTAAGACTATTAAAGGTACTAAAAATGGCCTTTTGGGGCCAGTGAGCTAAAAAAAATACAAAAAAATAAACGTTAGGGAGAGACAGCAATATGCCTCTTTAAAGAACTTATTTTTCCGTAAATATTCTTAAGCCCCTTTTCCCACCAAGGTTTAACATTTTTTCCAGCCACCTGAGATTAAAAGTTTCCACACTAACGACCTCTAGAGAGCGCTCATATATTCAAGAGATGAGTTCAAAGTTCAATCAATACAAACCAAAATAACTTCAGACAGAAACTTTCATAAATATAATCCATTGACATTTACATACATAAATAGATATTAAAAAAGATTTAAAACTGATTTAATGATCGAATCGGAGAGTCAAGACGATAATCCAGACTAGACATTCCAATCAGTGATAGAAACGTAATGCGGTCAGACGGTGGCGCTGTGGTGTGACGCCACGATAAATCATCGCTTCAAGTCCCGTTTTAGACAAAGACGGAGCGCTGCCCACGCAAACATGGCCGCTCCCATCAGGAAAACCTCACCGGTTTGGCATTCGCCGCACACAAACTGCCTGGTTAAAGTTGCAATGGTGGGATGAACGGTTTTAGATCAACAGGCTGGAGCTCAACGTGATGGTTAGCTGATGTCACATGAGTGGCGGGCTTCACAAATATATAAAAACACACAAACGCGCACTCATTTGGCAGCGTTTTAACCCCGTTTTCCAGTACCTTGCCTGTTCCAATGGGCTCACCATGTCTTGAACCGCTGTGTTTTTCCATCCATGTGACGGGATTTTCCTGGAAACATTAAAATGACTTTTCAAACTCCTGCAATCAACTTTTGTGTGTTTTATGTTCCAAGAAAAGCGCCTCGCTTGCCAGCAATATCTGTTTTCATGATTAGGCCTCCCATGGAGTTAACACCACACACTGAGTTCATTACAATGGATCAGTGAGGAAATAAAGGAGGAAACACCAACACACACACCACACACACCACACACACAACACACACACACACACACACAGGGTCTGGCTTCCTTTTATGATGAGCTGTGGTAATTAAAAATGCCACTCTGGGTGACAGGGTGGGGTGGAAGATGGGCGATGGACAGAGATGTGGAGGACGGAGGGGAAGTCTGGTCTGGTCTCCTCTTTAATGAGGATCCTAATCAACCTAGCAGAGGCTGCCCTGAGACCCCCCAGGTTCATTAGAGCAGAAAAACCAGACTGCCAGTAAAGGGGACAGAAGACGGGAGGGGCAGGGCCGTGGAAAAGAAAGAGGGAGAAGTTCTTTTATTGATGAAGCAACGAATTGTTGGAGGGGAGGCAGAAAAAGGCAGAGGGGGAAAGAGGGGCAGGGGCTGATGGGAGGATGGCCAGCGGAGATAACAGTGTGGGTCACTGGACAAGTCACGGCTGCCATCGATCCCGTGATTGGCTGTCTGACAGTTTCAACACGGCTGCCAAAGCCTTTAATATGGCTGTGTGTGTGTGTGTGTGTTGTGTGTGTGCTCTCTATGCCACGTGCAGTCTGCGTCTGTGCCACCAGAACTGATATCTGTCCAACTTCCTGGGCAGCCTGATAAGAACACCTTACAGCTGCTGATAACACACAGCGTCCGTCACACCACCACAGACAAAACCTGGACACGTGTGTAAGTGTGTGTGTGTGTGTGTGTGGTGTGTGTGTGGTGGAGGGGGGGCACAGAGTGAAACACTTACTGGTGTACTGTACACACACAATGCAAGTATGCAGGAAGGATGTCACAGAGTGTTCCACTGCTCCTCACCCTCTCCCGCTCCGTCCCCTCTCATTGGTCGGACAGCTGGACAAAGAGCGGCGGGACATCGCGTCCAGAGGCCACCCTCAATCCCCTGGTCTCTCTAAATGCCAAGACGGAGGTGAAGGAGGAGGACAGGGCTCCGATGCTGTGACGCCCGTGCACAGACACAGACAGTGGGGCAACAGACACACCCCCCCTCCTCTGAACAGGAGTCCCAGTTGAGAGGAGTAAACAGGAGCCACAGAGGAGCCGCTGCTCCCGGCTCCACGGACGCTGGGCCCCTCCCGCTGGGGCAGGTGCGTCACGCCGCATCGCAATAATCAACCTGTCTCTTCACCTGAATTATGGAAAGCAGCCGCTGCTTTATGACGGAGCAAACAACTATTTTTAATCCCAAATGTGTAACTTGATTAAACACAGTATACCTAAGGGAAGGGGGGGGGGGGGGGGCGGGGGGGGGGGGGGTCCTGCATCAATGTGCTCCACAAAAGTTTGCTGCCTAATAAAATTTGTGCATTCAATAAGCAAATTATTCTAATCATAAACCTCTTGCCAAAGCAATTAGTGATAAATTATAATCTGGTGATAAATGATCAGTGTTGACAGCCTGGGGGAGCTGCAATCAAACATTAATTATTCATGGGGTAATTAAGTTCATAGGTGCCCCCCCCCAACACCTCCAACCCTCTCGTTCAGAAGGGCTGCAGGTTGAGGGGCCAAAGTTTAGACTCTGGGAGATTTTATTAGATCCCAGAGAGCTGCTGGGGCCGAATCTCAAAGAGGAGAACGTACTGATTAGTATTGATTAGTATTGATTAGTATTGATTAGCATCAATACGTCAGTGACAGGATCATCTTGGCGGGCTGTTCTTCTGGCAATTTAAAGTTCCAAACTGTTTCTAAAAGCTTGTCAAGCGTCTGTTAAACCCACTCTTTAAATTTAAATTTAAGTCCACAGAAACTGGAAATGGTGTTTTTGGGAGTTTGGGACACCAGCTTTAGAGATATCAGCAGTAATATTAATCTGTTCGCATCATTTCCCAGCAGGGGTTCAACCTGCCGGAGGTCTTTTCTGAATCCCCCCCCCCCCCCTCGCTTTCATCCAGAGGGGAGCAGATGATGCAGATGTGGTAAAAACCCGCAGCCGCCCCTCAAACGCAGCAAAAACAAACAGCTAGCTTTCTCCCGACTCCATCGTCGAGACTCCAAACCCCGGAAAAAACAGCCGCTGGAGTTTGTTCTGGAAATCAGAGGCCGGCCCCGATATGCCAGCGGGGGCGAAAGGGTCCAAAAGAATGCCGCCGTTCATCACGTTCAATTAAACGGAAGAGATGTCAACCAGACAACAAGACGACTGAAGCCGATCCAGTTCCAGTCTCCTCCTCCCTCTCCTATTATTCCCCCCCCCCCCCCACTCCCTGGAAGAGACAGCCTATTACCAATAACGCTTTGGATGAAGACATGAGGAAGATTAAAGAATCAAAGGAATAATGAGCTCTAACGTCGCTCTGTTTTCTTTCCTCACAGTCTGCGTCCTCCTGTGATGGAGCAGCACGCTACTGCCACCTACAGGTGTGCATCCGCCTCCCTGTCCCCCCTCGCGTCTGTGTCCAAAGAAACCCCTGATGACAGGTAGCCTGGCTCCTCCGCTCAGGTGTTCCAAAGGCAGCACGCACGAGGTTTCATTTGACAGGCGGAGGGACGGACGGAGGGACGGACACGAGCGCGGCGGATAGCGGCGTAAGCCCCCTCTGCCGTGGACGGCCCCAAACGCTGTGCAAATATATGTTCGGCGGAGCAATTACGAGCAGGCTGAAGGCTTCCTGTCAATGACAGTCGCCGTCTGACACGCCGTCTGCGTCGGCGCTGGCGCTTCGCCATGGCGCAGCTTCGCCATGGCAACGCCGCCATCGCCGCGCGTCCCGTTGCTAAAAATACTGACAGAGAAGACGCCTGAAACTTAAGCAGAGCTGCTCAACTCTGTTTTGCCGCTAATTAAAATTGCAGAAAATCATTCACACACACACACACACACACACACACACACACACACACTGGTGGTTTAATCAGAGCAGATACTGCAGAGGCCCTCTCCCCTCTCCGTGCTGCTGGTATTGTGGCGCTAGCTGCTCTGGCATATTGATGTCAGGGATTTATTGTGTGGGTTCCCGGCTGGGCGAGAGTGTTGATTGCCCTGTAACCTCTCCACCCCTCTCCTCACGCCCGCTCCGTCTTCCCTAACAACGCACGTGCGCTTGCAGGTCTTGTCTAATGAAAGCTAAAGGCCCACGGCTTCCAGCGGCGTGCTCGCAGCCTCGATCGGCCGATGTGGCCTAGCCGTGCCGGCTCTCTCTCATCCCTCGCTTACATTAAAAAGACCTTTGAGGAGTGTTTGTGCTGCTCCCACATGTCTGACTGTCACCGAGCCGGCCACCGCCGCCGCCGCCGTCCTTGTTCTAAGCCCAGATATTAAAGCTACACAGCAGCAGAGATGCAGCGAGTGAGGAAAAGATGATAAAAGATCTATACGCCGTGGAGAGAAACTGCATAAAAACAGTCTGGGAGAGTTGAAAGGGAGACTTTCTGAAAGTCAGACACCCAAATAGGCAGACGGATGACGAGGACAGAGCCGCGGTTAGATCTGACGACCGGCCCGCCACGTTAGGGACGCGTTTGAAAAGAAAGGGATGAATGCACGGAATGTAAAGGGTGACATAACTTTGCACTCCCGTCACAGTCCATTAGCGTCAGAGCGGGTTATCCCGGCACGCCGATATCCTTTCATTTTATCAGTCCCGTGTCGCGTTCAGCTCTCCTTGATAGCTACCTTTAAATATTAAATGCAATTACAAGGTTTCTCTTGGTTGAGGAAAGGCCTTGGGAAGCCACCAAATGGACGTTTGGGATTTTTTTCTCCTGCAAATTAGCATTTAATTGTTAGCTCTCGTTCCACCATTCCCACAGACTCTGGCGGAACGCACGTCATTAACTGTAAGTGCTGGTACTTTGACAACAATGGCTGACCTTTAACCCCACCATCAAAGCATTACATGAAAGAAACTCTGCAAAGAGTGTCAGCATTATTATATAATATTTGACCTTTGCCCTCTTTCAATAACAGCATCTTCATGTTACAGGCATACCTTTTTACATACCTTTTTCCTCTTGAATAAAGAATGCTCCTTTAAGGTGCTGGACATATGTAACGATGCTATATAATGAAACGCAAATACTGAATAAAAGGAGTGATAAAAATGAAAACTTCATTGTTAATACGGTCACAACAAATATGAACCAAACAAACATCACAAATTATGTTTACAGCCACAGCAGACGTAGCGGGTCTTTAATGCACGTTTTGAAATTATTAAAGTTAAATTGTTCTTTCCTTTCTAAGGTGAACAAAATTAAGAAAATGCGGCTTGACTTACCCGGTAATCGATCTTTTTTCCATTCATGTTGAACTCGGCGGAATCGTTTAGCAGGTGCGTCATTACCATGTTAGCTGGCTAGCTAGCAGCCATGCTAATGCCGTCGGTGTTTGCATGCAAGCTCGTCGTGTAAATATTAAAACTCGTGTAAAAATTACAACTGAATACTTACCAACAGTTTATAGTATATAGTTTATAGTACCGTATATAGTTGTCACTGAAGTTATCTTAACCTTTCCTATTAATATTGGCAGCAGAGTGTAGGGTGTAGTAATGTATTGATCGGAAATAACGTGTTAAAAACGATGCTCAAATATAGTGACAATAGAAAAAAAATTTAAATCTTGAAAGTATAATTATAAAACAAGCCCCAATGGGTCAGAATTTATTCAAGAAGAGTCCAATGCCTAAAGACAATCTTGGTCTCAAGATGCTTTTAAGCACATGCATATTTTTAACACCCTATAATTCCAGCGTGAATTCCATTATGTGGCAGATGTGTTATTTAGCACTCCGGCTTCAGTCGCACGCTTAGACACCCCATTAAACTAATAAGAATGTGTGATCTGTGGGCATTATTTTGCACTGCGCATCAATAATATGAGGCATGTGTGCAGTAGTTATCGCTGCATTTGTTATCAATCTCACTTGCTTTATGGTTGCGGTGCTCAATCTCAGTTCCGGGGAACCGTACAGCTCCAGTAATGGTCAGCGCAGCCATCGCTCCTCATTAGATGGTATGGACTCTGTAATTGGTCATCGTATGCACAGTAATCAATGCCGCCATTATTACCAGGAGTCCAAAGACGCAGAGCTTCAGATGGGGCCAAAAGGGGGACCGGGTTGGGAGCGTGGCTTCACAGCTTGTTAGGTCTGCAGAGACGTTGGACAATTTGTGTGAGTATTGGCAGTTCACTGTCCAACATGCGTCTGCTGTCTCCGTCCAGATCATTGATACGCAGAAACGCACGTTTCCTCCCCCACTTTCATTAATTGGAGCTGTGGCAGCAGTGCTGGATCAGGGTCATTTTCTCTTCCACTTCATTTCTGCGTGACTCTCGAAACGAAATTTTCCTGCCAAAGCAATCGAGAGAATACATTTAACTGAATGCGGTCAAACACAACTTAGTATATAATACAATATTTAGAACGTCTCCAGCTTGTAACTACAGAAACAGTTTATTTTTCAGTTTAACTGTATATTCTGCCATTTTAACTGGACATATTAGCACTTTAACAGCTCGTTGTACCAATTTTACTGTAAGTTTTGTCTGGACGGACGTTCAAGGAGAAACAACTTACACCAACAGACTTGTTTGGAACATCTAAAGCAAGACAGAGCCAAAATGGACTTCCAGTTACGTTCCAGAAATACGGAAGGGCTGAGTGTGTCCCATCTTACTTTCCACAGCAACGACAGAACCTTCTTGACCCTTTTGTCGCTACGATGAACCACTAAAAAAGTGCACTTTCACTTCCTGTGTGGAAAGGCACAACCACAGAGGGAACCTGTCATGGACTTCTGCTCCAGAAGCCCTTCCACATACCTACACAATGTTCACGTATGTAAATGAAGATAAGAACTCCTTCTGTCCTTCATAACCCCATTTAAAAAGAAACAGATCTGCCCAGATGGAGGTGTGTGAAGGGGTAAGACGACGGCAGGGTTCCCCCCTGAGTGCTGAGGGTGACGCTGATTAGCTGGGACAGTGTTTAATGGAGGCAATGAGGTGAAGGCTGGTGGTAAAGGAGGGACTTCCCGTATCAGCGCTGGGGTTCCGCTTCAGGACCCAGGTTCCTCAAGCGCCGCCGGCAATTTAAAAACACGATTAAGATGAACCTGTTCGATAATTCGCAAAGTGAAAAGAAGCTTGTGGGGAATGGTTTCGCTTGTTTCCGGCTCGTGCGGGCAATAATCCGCGCTGAGAAGAGTTGTTAAGTCATTTAGTGGAGACAATCGGTTATAATCAGAGCAGGTCACAGGTCAGGTTTTCCAATCACGCCACCGGAGCCACACGTCTGACAGCAGCGCTCTAAATGGACCCTTTATGGACGCTGAAAAACTTTTATTCCAGAGAATTTTCTCAGAGCGGAGTGGCCCATTATCGCTCCATTAGCGGATATGTGCGTAGGTCTCAGACGTCCTCTAGACAGACTCATTGTTTCTGGTATCAGCACCTTCACCTGCGTCACATGCTGCTTTTATAGATTAAACCAAGAACGAGCCAAGAAGCTTCTATTCCTTTGAAAAGAGACGTCGCATAGCATAACACAGCACAACACAAGGCTAATGTAGCTTTATCAGGGTATTTATGGTTTAGGGTATGGACTCGTCCTTTATCCTGTCTGAGCTTTCATTTAGATATTTAGCTTCTGAAATGGCAACTGTCCAGCATCTCTGTATGAAGGACACAGTCAGAATTGGTTGGAATAGATGCTTTGGCTCTACTGAGGTACATCTGCCTAGTTCCTGGTACTTTCACCCTATTTTGTACATCTCAAAAGTATTTTCAAGTTCTAGAGTTTATTGTCGTTTACATGCTTGCGGATTAAATGAAATTAGGACTCTGGTCCAGCACACAATAGAAGATTAGGGCTAAAAAATAATGAGATAATCTGTGGTAAATATTTGTACCACATCACTATGATCCATCTTTAGCCACCTCCCTCTGAATTAACGGTTCACATGAGTGACTCCAAGTGTTAAAGGCGCAATTTAAGACAATCAAATGTGGCACTTCAGACGACAGCCTATAGAACAACCTATAGAACAGCATAGCACAATGCCAGACAAGAGCTCTTTAGCCCTGTTGTTTCCGTGATTGGCTGCAAGATCTCGGCTGTATTTAACAGCAGCTTTACATGGCTGAGTGGCTTCTGATCAATGTGCATGAAAAGCTGTAATCAGCAGAGTCGCCTCAATATCCCTAATTTGTCGACCGGCTCAGGAAAACTATACATTTGTACAGCGATTAGGCTGGACGTTCATTTTTCTGTGTTATTTTGTTTCAACTTTTCCTCCGAGTGAAGAGGAAAAGTTTGAAGGAGCTTTAAATAGTTGTGTTACCTGAAGGAAGTATTAGTTGGAAATGATCTACTTGAGCTCTCGAGGCGCAGCAGGGTGCATTTGTTGGCTCGCAGCGCCCTCTTCAGGACGCGCCATGGTATAGCGGGAGAGCGGAGCGCTTTACCTTCTGCCTGTCTTACATGTTAAAATATACCTGGGAGAAGAAATAGAACTAAAACTGGCAGGGTTAACTCTCATCCAGAGAATTGAGCGTGATTTATTGGGTTGAGCAGGCCTTCAAACAAGCAACTGTCTGACCTCAGAGCAAAGATTTGATGAATTGGAGGAGTTCATTTTCGACTGGAGATAGATCAAAATCTAGGAGATCAGAAGGACTTCAAAAAGATTTTGAGATTTTTTCTAATTAATACGATTTTGTAATTGAAGGATTTTGCTGTACAGTGTGGAAACTGTGTCAGCTTCAGAACGATGCAGTCTCCTTTCACCAGTTCAGGATCACAGATAAAACACACATGCCATGGGTCCAACAGGGCCATATTTCAATTCAGCCTGAACTGACTGACTAATAAAACACAAGCTTAAATTACTTTTCATCTTTAGTCATGTGTTTTTCAGAATTTATCACGCAAAA
>NC_079541.1:7287417-7294917 GCF_003711565.1 Takifugu flavidus | reverse complement strand
GATCCCTAGCAAATGTTGCTAGCTTCTGTTAGCTACACACTCATAATAAATCAGTTTAATGTAGTGAATATTTACACTTCTGGATCTGACAGCCTGTGTTCGCCTGTTCCCCGGGCTCTGGGCCTCTCTTTAGGCCTCTCCGTGCACGTTCTCTCTGTTCTCTGCAGGTTTCTGAGCGCACTCTGTCACAAGTTTTGAGCTCCCGCTCTGTTTCGATGGGCTGATGGGCTCTTGACTTTTCCCCCTTCACTCAAATGCTTCCCTCCCATGATCCGGATAATTTCAGTTTTGGAGCACAGCACCCCGGATCTATTTCAAACACCCGTCTGATGCAACCGGGAGTGATCGGATCCAAATCACATCCGTAATCTCCACGCTGATCGCGGCCCAAACTGACGGTTATCTGGGAGCGTTTCTGATTGGGAGATTAGTGGGTTTTTTTTTTAAATGATTATCCGTGTCGACCTCCCTGAGGTAGACTCTCTCCAGAACCTCGACTGAATCGTTGCATCAAATCTGAGAATCAGACACACGGATCCAACATGTTGGCTTTTGGGGAGAAGGGAAATGATGGAGTGGATCATGTACATAATCACTTGTTTATCACCAGAACATCTTGCCAAATCGCTAAAGCACTGCTCTAATCACAATATCCAGAGCAGCTGCTGCTGCTCCTCTTCTCTGCACATCTTAAATGTGCATCGGGTCAATTTCAGGTTGCACCGAAGCAACTCTGAGAGGACTAACAATAGCCGCTGGCTATTTGGGTGGCTAATGTGTGTTTTGCTCATATTAAATATGTTTTTTTTTTGGGGGGGGGGGGGGGGGGGTAATTTCTATGATTTTCTAACCTGTGGGAGAGAGAAGAAGATCAAACTGAAGGTTATCTTCGCTGGATCGGATGAGCTGTGGGGCTGGTTTACGTTGGTGTTGCTCAGGGATGAGAATAATGGAGCGCGTAGAGGACGACTGTTTCTGCTCTCCAACAATGCATTTTCTAAGGTGTAGCCTGGAATTCAAACTGCTTCTGAGACATTCATGGAAACTCTAAATGTTTTAGAAAAACAACATAGCGTTTAGCAAAAAAAAAGAGAAAAAGTTGATGATTCTCATACGCTTTCTTGGAGCCTGATCTACTTACTGGTGGCACGACCAGTTAGCATAGCATAAACCTGCTGTTTCAGATTTCCAAAACCTTTAACGTTTGGGAAAAAAATGTCCGGAATGTTATCTCAAAGTTTCTTCTTTAATTTCTCTACAAGGTGAAACGACAACTGCATCCGCCGCTGTTTCAGTATTATCTAAAAGCTGTTGTCATGTCAACCAGTTACTTCATCTCTCCGCCTTGTGGGCCAAAGTAAAGTGTGTAAGGCTCCGAGTGAGAGTGTTTTTCTGTGTTTGAGATCAAATCCTTCATACACAAAATGCTCCCTGCCGTGTATCTGCTGTTCTCATCTACCTTGGCCTAGCAGGAGATGTTCCGGTGCCAGTAGGACAGAGGGGGAACTTCAAACACAAAATAAGCCTTATCTGCTCCCAGAGCTCGGTGGAGATTAGGAGAGGAGTAAAGGAAGCCAGCTGAAAGGGGAGAGAAAGGGGAAAAGAAGCCAACAGGAAGCGAAGGAAGCCAGCGAAAAGGACCAAAAAGAACTGAGCAGAAACTAAATGGTATGGAGAGTTAAAGTAGCCAGATGGGAGCCTTCTGTATAGGGCGCTAAACCTTCTAAACTAACGCTCAACAAAGAGCAACAATCAATGTCCCCCTCATGCATCTTCAGGAGGAGCGTTTGTTTTCGATTCTGTCTCCGAGGTGTGGGGTGAGACGGTGGCAAATGGGTGAATTTGGGAATGCTGGGAGAGCAGGCGCATGGGGAGGAAAGCCTGTTTGTGTGGCAGCGGTGGAACCACAATCTCCAGAGTCCATTCTGTCCCGTGAACCCCACAGCAATTAAAGGCAGCGAGAGAGGGGCCACTGGGAAGTCTGACCAATCTCCCACTCATTCCGCTGAACAAACGGTCCATATTTTTGCTCTGAAAGAGCGCACAAATCCTTCATGAGGCGTTCAGGCGCATTCATTCAAGAGCAACAACCTTCTGTTAGCTCAGAATGGGGTGATACCACCAACGATCGACGCACTGACAGAATGTTTTTTTGATGATTTTGATGTCTGATAATGAGTTTTTTGCTGCCCTAACGCTACCTGGAAGCTGAACTACCGTCAACACACACACTGATACCCACTTAGAGATAAAAACTATGGTCTTTGCATGGCTCCCAAACTGTCGCGCTTCATCTTATCTGTTCTCTAGATGCCAACCACACAGGAAGACGAGCGGAGCAAAACAAGCAGACCCGAATCAGAATCTGATTTCTCACTTTGTCACAGAACTAACGCCATTGCATCATCGGCGTAACAGGCTCGCCTCTTTTGAAGTTGCGAGTTCTGCTTTATTTTTCTCCCTCCCACACGGTCCGTAAGAGAAGAAAAGAAGTTGAATAACACCTTCGATCTGACCAATCAGAGAGTGATAGCGAGACCGGCTCCATCCGTCATCGTGGGATGATCCTAAATCCACATCACATCTCCTCTCACACCCCCAGGTTTCACTCAGAAGTTGAGTATCTCCGCTCGCTGGTTGTCGGAGCTTTAACACAGCGCCAGGTTCCGCCCCCTCCAATTCTTCTCTTGTCGTCTTCCTCTCTCCTCCGGTGTCCATCAGTCATTGTTCCCATTACATCCTCCTCCTCTTCTCTCCTTGCCCCATTCTACTTCTCCAACTCTTTGGATTTGATCTTGATTTCTTACCAGGAAATATCTGGCGAGAGGCCGTCCGGCTACAATAACGTTCAATAAAAGAACACAAGGGTGCCTGAGACGGCGCTGCTGATAGCGCTGGGATTTATGGGCCCCACTCGTCTGTTTGATACGACACCGGACCCTGACAACAGCAGCTCTATACAGGAACAGAACTGCCGCACTGGCTACATGCTCTTGTATAAACCACAGTACCTGGAGCCTGGACTGTTCCTTATGGATTACAGAACACACATATTGGGCCAGGCCTGAATACAAGTGTCCTGGCTCTGGACCGGGTTTGTCCAGCAACTTTCCCTCCTGACTAAACAAGAAGAGAGGAGAGAAATACGTGGTTTTCCCTTCTTTGTCCTTTAAGAATGAATAAATATAAACTTGCTGAGTGGTTCTTTTGTCTCAAATGCTGGATTTCCAGTCTGTCTTGCAACAATGTAAACTTTGTTTTTGTGTACAGATGAAATTTGGGGGCCCAGAAGCGCTCAGATTCATGTTTGTACTCGAGGTGGGCAACTTTCAGGGTTCTTGCTGAGGAAAGTTTGCATCTGACATCTTGTTTCTTTGATGTTTTCAGAATAAAAGCACTTCCTTTGGCTTTAGGCAGACACGGCTTGTTGTTGTTGCTGATCCGCTTTGTTCCGACGTCCGTATCGCCGGCCCACTCCTGCTAACGCCTGTCCAAACAGGACTACAACTGGCTGCCCCCCTGTCGTCTTTAACGCGATGTGGGACTGTGCAGAGCTTTCCTTCCTGCTCCGGAAATCCGCTGTGACCAACTTCATCTGACCGGACAAGAAGAGACAATGTCCCCCAGTGCCTCGAGCCCCGAGGGCTGGAACCGAGTGTGACGCCTCTACCCACAAACCGGGAGGGTATTAGCCCCTCTGCGCCCACTCTCTCTTGGCCAGAGCGGACCGCTGCTGTCACGGGACGCCCCTCTAGGATTTGTTCCCCGTCCTGCTCGTGGTCTCGCCGTGGTTATCTGCTCAGGGCCAGGGAGCAGGGGTGAGTGTGGGACGTCGGGGCTGGACTGGGGTTCGTGGGGAGCAACGCCGATCCATTTTAGGACGGCGACTCGCCCTGTCGCTCGCTGTTTTCTACGACACTCGCTGACATCCGGCAAGTTTCCGTACGTGTGCACGCCTGTGTGGTCTTGGCAACGGGAGCTTTCGCGAGCGAGCACACACTCCTTCTTTACGGAACACACACTCTGTCATCACTAAAGGCACTTCTCCGCAAACCTACACATGGATTGTGTGGCGCAGCTCTTCCAGCAGACTGCGTGGGAGGGACGGAGCCACAGGCGCTCAGCGGCTCTATAGCCCATGTGAAATCACGTGTAGGCTGCGATGAGCCTCCAACCATTCCAGGCACAATCGTACGGAGGAAATGAGCGAGAGGCAGCTTTAGAGGACCACCATGGCTGGGCTGTCTCCATGTTAAGGTCTTTCTCTTCACTGTTCCAAAGTATTTGCCACTTAAAACAGATTAAGGGCTTGTGGAATAAACAGGCCCGATGATACGAAGTGGGGAGAAGACACAGGAGGAGGGTTTGGGGAATTAGACAGCAGGACGAGAGGGATAGAAGGAAGCCTTTCAGGAGATAACGCCTGGAGAAGCAATCAGGATTGTTCCAATATTAAGGCGCTTGTGATGAAACCGATGAATGCGCGCACAAAGGAGGGGAAGAATGGAGTGACTGGATTGCTTTAAACCAAAGAAGCTACTTTTTATTTAATTTGACATCTTCGGGCTCCCAGTTTTGGACTCGGCTGAATAGATATGATTGTTAGATTCCTGTTTTGTTTGTCCAACAATAGCAGCTCTGATTGAGCTACAACAAGCATTTCTCGTCGTTTTGGCGGATTTTGGAATGCCTGACCCTCCTACCGCTGCCGTTGTGTGTTGTTATTTTTTAGAAAAAGCCTTGCAGGTGTGAGATGCGAAGTATCCGTGCATTCATCCCTTTTTTCCTCATCTTTGGGCTAAATGGAATTTTTAAACAGGAACAGAAGCGATGAAGAACTATTGACAAGTAAACGCCAAAAAGGAGCAGTGCTGATGGTGAAAGGCAAAGGTGGGGGGTGGGGGGTGATCGGAGTAGATCTATAATCCCTCAATGATTCCATCATTTTATTTTCTCTCTGCAGAAACGCAGTCGCTCTTTTTCACGCAACGTTTCACTAAGTTGCCATAAAGCTGGTGATGATAATCGAGGACGCCACCAGCGAGCGCGGTGGGCGTTATTGTGCCTCAGCCCCCCCCCCACTCCCACCCACCCAACACCCCTCCCTGATTTGATTTGCACAAAAGATGTGAGAGGGAGGAAGACGATTAGCATAACAAACACACACTTGCAGCAGCGCGCTTCCCCAGGGATGTGTCAGTCTAAGTGAGAGAGTATGTTGACATTTATAACCATCTGTGGGGGGGGGCGATGTTGCCATTTCTCAGCTGTTTAACTCCAATTATGGGAGGCCGGGTGGGGAGCAGAGGGGCAGAGAAGGGGGGTGGGGGCAGGGGGGTCTTCTTGACTGGCTAAGTGGCAGCACAATGAGCAGTAAGGAGGGGAAACACATTTATGGGCGTCTCTTAAAGACTTCGCATTGTGCCTCAACCTTTGTGTCTCGCGGTGATGGAGGGCTGCTGATGGCCTGATTATCGTCCCCTCCAGGTCAATTTCTGTTCACTTTCAGCAACTTTTCAGGATGAATTGGGCGTTTTTATGTATTTAAAAAACAAACAACCAAAAAAAAACCCACCCAGATTTCCTACAGCTGTAGGAGCTGATGAAGGGTTGCATGTAGGGGGCGCTATAGTGGGAAATAAAGAGATTCTCAACTTTTTATTCTAAAGTTACCGATGACTCCTTCCTGCAAGTCTAACATTGCTGAAGAACATCGAGACTTTAATGGACGTCTTCTTAAATTAGCCAGGTAACGTTAGTGGTCAACATTTGTGTTGTGGGTGGGTGCAGTAGTTCTTCGTTGACCACATACGTTCTCCGGGATCAGGCGTTCCCAATGGTTTTTCCCACTCACCTGGAAAGCCGCTGATGGAAAATGCCATCCATGCGGTCCATAAAAGCAGTGATGGGGAGCTAAAAATGAAAGATGGACAAAAACACAGATAATAAAATGATTGTGTGGGGGGGTGGGGGGGGTTGTTGGGAGGTCCTATTGGACAGGAAATAAAGTGTGCTGTCAGTCAGCAGCCGCTGGGCTGCCAGAGACACGTCTTCCAGGTTATTGCTTATTGTTTACTCCGCTGTGAAATGGTCAGAGGTCACGGCGGCCACATCAATTTTTCCCTCTCCCACCTTCTCTGCCCCATTCTTCTCCAGGAGGAGAAGGAACAAAGAGCGGCGGAGGTGGAGGCGCGGGGACGTGCGGCTTGGAGGGCGAGTCGACGGTGGCGGAGGTGGTGGGGAGCGGAATTAGAAAAAATATAGAAAGGGAAAGCAGCGATCAGACAGTGCTGATAAGAGAGGAGGCGGGGGTGTGTGTGTGTGTGTGGGGGGGGTTGCGCTGTGAGCTTTAGGGGAGTGTGTGTGCGTGTGTGTGTGTGTGAGGGAGGGTGATGTGTGTATTCAACTCCGGGCTGACTCCTCTTATGCTAATACAGCCAATTTCCTCTTTTATTTCATTTCTGGAGCCGAAATCTGCGATCTGCGATAAGGTTGCCGTGGCGACCGCCTGTTCCCCGGGCGGATGCGGGCAGCCGTGTGATGGAGATGTGTAAGTCGGCGGGAGCAGCAGGGAATGAATAATTTAAAACTCCACCAAGCTGGAGAGATAAGAGAGAGCAGGGCTGAGGCCTCTCTCTCTCCCTCACCCTTCCTCACAATCCATCTCCCCGCCTCCCCCCCCCCCCCCCCCTTTCACTTTCTATTTCTCTCTGCGGACATCTGAAGCTTCATCCTCCAAAGCAAGCTGACCTCCAAGGTCAAGGGCATGATGGGTAATTGAACTGGCGGTCTGGGGGCCCGGATTGGGCCTGTGGATGGTGGTGATGACGACGACGATGATGATGGTGGTGGTGGAGGAGGAAGGCTCCCGCCGCCAGCCGCGCCATCGAAACGCGGCGAATTCTGAGCCGCGTCCCGCTGCCAAGCGCGTGAGCGTTGGGCGAATTCGGCTCCTTCCACATTAAGCCCACTTGGCTCGCGTCGTTGCTGCATTAGTCAGCGGAACAACAGCGGCTCTCCAGCACACAATGGACGACACTTGAATGTAACACATGCTTGGAATAGTTGAGCGTTCCAGCTCAGTGGTGCTCCTGTGTAAACACAGGGAGGTGACTCCACGACCATGTGTGTGCGTGTGTGTGTGTGTGTGTGTGCGTGTGTGTGTGTGCATGTGTGTGTGTGTGAGACAGAGAGAAAGACAGGGTGTGGTGAGTTCAGGTACACTAACTGACTTTTATCAGGAAATATGCAGGTTATGAAACCTGTCGGGGAGTGAAAACAAAACCGTTGCAGGCTGTGACGAGTGGAAAGTACCGCGGTTGTACTCGTGAACCGTAGGACAAGTTTACACGGCGAAAGTACTGTTTTATTGAAGTTTGTCTGATCCAAAATTCACAAGATTGGCTAAAAACTGATCAGAATGTTGGTGATATTGTGGTCGTTGTCTGATCCCAAAGGCCTGATCAGCTGTTCACGGCTACAGAGGAGAAAGAAACTGTC